>NC_084744.1:24080147-24095147 GCF_033978785.1 Entelurus aequoreus | reverse complement strand
TAAATAACTTCTTTGAGTTGTAAACAACAAAGGCACAAAGCTACAAGGTATTATATACTGTAACTTACTCGTCCACTGCCAAACACAGTAAGCACTGATCCAATTAAAACATGTTTTTAGGAAAATCATTCTTCATTTTGCCGGAGGACAGTGATACTATTGTCTTGCAGTAGAAGGCTAAGCTAGCTACACAACAACTCAAACTAACATTGCTAAGGTACCATTAACACATTTCTAACCCACTGTTATTACTTACCATTTCATTGTCTCCTCCATTCCCATAAATAGTAGTCACTGAGCCTGCCATTAAAAGTAATTTTGTAAGTAAGTAAGTTTCGGAAAATCCGAACTTTCATTTGTGAAAGTTTGTGGGTGAAGCAGGACTATACTTGGCACACAGTCGGAGCAACTTCTTCACAGTTAAAGGCACATCGCCACAAAAAACAAAAATGGTAAAGTAAGGCACTTCTTACTTCGTCAGATAAGACCGGAGGTTTGAATAATCCTGTATTGTGTAATACAACCAATAACAGCAATTTTGTTCTTCGAATCAAATCTTGGGCATTTTTTCATCTAAACTACAGATATGCACGCATAAACTAAAAATGCCGGACATGCTCAAGGCAGTTTGGGTAGATTTATGTTGTGTTTTATTGTTCTTCTGCCTTCCCTTCTGTTTTGTGCCTGCATTTTCCCTATTGTGCCATTTTTTTCAGTTAATTCTTCCTCGCCGAGGGGCGGACCTTGGGGGCACACCTGCAGCTAATCCAGTGGTTCTTAACCTGGGTTCGATCGAACCCTAGGGGTTCGGTGAGTCAGGCTCAGGGGTTCGGCGGAGGTCAAGACACACCCGACTCATCGTGTGAATAAAAATTTCTCCCTTTCGGCGTATTACGGATACGCAAACAGCAGAAGTCACACTGATTTGCAACTGTGTGTAATTTGTTGTGAGTTTATGCACTGTGTTGGTTTTGTTCTTTGAACAAGGTTCATTTTGTGCACCAGTAATAAAACATGTTAACACTTTAGTATGGGGAACATATTCACCATTAATTAGTTGCTTATTAAAATGCAAATTAGTAACATATTGGCTCTTAACTAGTCATTATTAAGTACTTATTAATGCCTTATTTGGCATGGCCTTATTATAACCCTAACCCTCTAACCCTGGCCCTAACCCTCTAACCCTAACCCTAACCAAATAACTCTAAATTAAGTCTTTGTTACTTAGAATATGTTCCCCTAGAGTCCAAAAAACTCTAAATTAAGTCTTTGTTACTTAGAATATGTTCCCCATACTAAAGTGTTACCAAAAACATAAATTTGTCTTGAATTTGCAAAAAAATAAACATTTTATTTTTCACTAAAGAAGGGTTCAGTAGCGACCAACTGTAGTTACTGACAGTGGGTTTCTGAAGTGTTCCTGAGCCCATGTGGTGATATCCTTTACACACTGATGTCACTTGTTGATGCAGTACAGCCTGAGGGATCGAGTGTCACGGCTTAGCTGCTTACGTGCAGTGATTTCTCCAGATTCTCTGAACCCTTTGATGATATTACGGAGCGTAGATGGTGAAATCCCTAAATTCCTTGCAATAGCTGGTTGAGAAAGGTTTTTCTTAAACTGTTCAACAATTTGCTCACGCATTTGTTGACAAAGTGGTGACCCTCGCCCCATCCTTGTTTGTGAATGACTGAGCATTTCATGGAATCTACTTTTATACCCAATCATGGCACCCACCTGTTCCCAATTAGCCTGCACACCTGTGGGATGTTCCAAATAAGTTTGATGAGCATTCCTCAACTTTATCAGTATTTATTGCCACCTTTCCCAACTTCTTTGTCACGTGTTGCTGGCATCAAATTCTAAAGTTAATGATTATTTGCAAAAAAAAAAAAAGTTTATCAGTTTGAACATCAAATATGTTGTCTTTGTAGCATATTCAACTGAATATGGCTTGAAAAGGATTTGCAAATCATTGTATTCCGTTTACATTTACATCTAACACCATTTCCCAACTCATATGGAAACGGGGTTTGTAGTATTGAGTGATGAACTAAAAGCTGTGCATGACTGGACAGTATGTAACAGCAGGGGCACCGCTAGGGATTTTGGGCCCCATGAAAATAATCTTTACAGGGCCCCCTGTATTATAATTTCATCATCATTAGGGGCCTCTCTGGGCCCCCCTCCATCATGGGCCCCTAGAATCCGTCTCCTTTACCCCCCCTTTTCGGCGCCCCTGTGTAACAGACTTGTCCTTAACATCTCAAAAACAAAAAGTATTGTATTGGGGACTAGGCAAGGGTTATCTTGTGACCCAAAGTTGGATCTGAGGCTAGGTATCTCAACAGTTCAACAGGTCAGAAGTGCCAAGCTCCTTGGAGTGATGCTGGACTGCACTCTATCCTGGTCAAATCATATCAGTGATATAGTTACAAAGATGGGAAGGGCTGTTGGTATTTCCAGGAAATGTGCTGCTTTTGTTGATCCACCTCTTCTTTGTCAGATTTTTAAGAGTTTAGTTTTGTGTCATCTTGACTATTGTTCTACAGTCTGGGCATCTGCTGCAAGTGGTGAGATCAGTAAGCTCCAGATTGTCTAGAATAGGGCAGCAAGGCTGGTTCTGGGTTGTTCACTAAGAACCAATGTTAACCAAATGCATGCTTCTCTTTCCTGGCTCAGCTAATACTCTTATATTGTTCAAATCAGTAACCGGTAGTAAAACTCCTGCTTTTCTCATGGCCCAAATAGTTCACAGTAACACTATACATAATCATAATACCAGGGCGTCCAGTGAGGGGCATTTTGTACTCCCTGGTCCCAGGAAGAATGCTTTGTGGAAATCTTTTATTTATAGATCTGTATCGCTCTGGAATAACCTGCCTCAAATTCTAACCGGCATTGAAAGTAAACAGGTTTTTAAAAAGAAAGTAATATTTTATCTGAGTCTTTAAATTAGTTTGCTCGTTGATGATTTGTTTGGTTTTATATTGTGTAGTTATATTTATATCAGCGGTTCTTAACCTGGGTTCGATCGAACCCTAGGGGTTCGGTGAGTCGGGCTCAGGGGTTCGGCGGAGGTCAAGACACACCCGACTCATCGTGTAAATAAAAACTTCTCCCTATCGGCGTATTACGGATACGGCAACAGCAGAAGTCAGACTGATTTGCAGGTGTGTAATTTGTTGTGAGTTTATGCACTGTGTTGGTTTTGTTCTTTGAACAAGGTGATGTCCATGCACGGTTAATTTTGTGCACTAGTAAAAAAACATGGTAACACTTTAGTATGGGGAACATATTCACCATTAATTAGTTGCTTATTAACATGCATATTGGCTCTTAACTAGTCATTATTAAGTACTTATTAATGCCTTATTCGGCATGGCCTTATTATAACCCTAACCCTCTAACCCTGGCCCTAAGCCTCTAACCCTAACCCTAACCAAATAACTATACATTAAGTATTTGTTACTTAAAATATGTTCCCCATACTAAAGTGTTACCAAAAACATATAACTTTGTCTTGAATTTGAAAAAAAACAACATTTTATTTTTCACTAAAGAAGGGTTCGGTGAATGCGCATATGCAACTGGTGGGGTTCGGTACCTCCAACAAAGTTAAGAACCACTGATTTGTATGGTAATTATTATTCTGTGACTGTAAATTGTTTGCTTGTTTTCTTATTGATGCTTTTATTTTTTATTTTTTCTGTATTGTGTAGTTATAATTATATGGTTTTTCTTGTAATTGTATTGAATTGTGGACCCCAGGAAGACTAGTGCGTTGTCGTGGCAACCAGCTAATGGGGATCCTTAATAAAAATCAAATCAAATCTACTGGCCTAACATAACCAGAAATCATGATCATAATTAAAGATAAAAAAAATGTTTTATTTACTTTCCCTAAATATCTAAAATTATTCATATTCTCTTCATGTCATATTATGCTTGTTCCAGTGCTGTTGTTTTTAGTTTTAGTTTGTATCCAATCAGAATTCAGAAAGCTTATGTTGCCATGCTGTACCAAATCTGCCAGACGCCTTCAGAATCATCAATGCAGGCGTCCGTGCACTGTAAGTGAACAGTGATAGACAGTTGCGATAGCCAATCAGATCACGAGTTGTTGTCGTCAGTAAGGCCTTCTAGAATGGCCTCACATTGAACGTGACATCTACGCGTCCTGTAAATAGGATACTCATCGGATGAATTTGAGAACACAGAGTTGAGAGACAGTTGCGATAGCCAATCAGATCACAAGTTTTAGACAGTTGCTGTTCTGTTACAACTAAAAGTTGTAAACTTTTGTTGTTAAAGTGTGTCATGCTTGTCATTTAATTAACATTGTTACATGTATATTTGTCGCTATCATGTGGTCAGGGCAGTTAATATACCTTTGAGAAGTGTGTACTTTGAATCAAACTTTATTGACCGGAAGTTGCATAAGCCAAGCAGAGAATTTACGGTATATGTTTTAATTGCTGATGTGTTTTAATTCATTTTAAATGCGCCAGAAAATAATCCGTTCAATGCCCAGTAGAGTGTAAATGTGTTCCTGTGTAGTATTTCTCCAGCAATGATCATGTGGTGACATCAATTATGGTATTTTGAGAGATCACTGAAGGCCTAGGTGGGAAACGCAAGGCCCGCCACTGAAACTCATCATGGATCCCATTTAGGAAATAATATAGCACTATATGATAGTATAATATAATAATGCTATAGAGCAGATTTGTTTTTGTTTTGTTTTTTAAGTGTTTAACAAAGACATGAAGAAAATCTTACTTTGGGTATCCTGCTCATGTTTCTAAAGGGGTCCTACAAACCCCGTTTCCATATGAGTTGGGAAATGGTGTTAGATGTAAATATAAATGGAATACAATGATTTGCAAATCATTTTCAACCCATATTCAGTTGAATATGCTACAAAGACAACATATTTGATGGTCAAACTGATAAACTTTTTTTTTTGTGCAAATAATCATTGACTTTAGAATTTGATGCCAGCAACACGTGACAAAGAAGTTGGGAAAGGTGGCAATAAATACTGATAAAGTTGAGGAAGGCTCATCAAACACTTATTTGGAACATCCCACAGGTGAACAGGCTAATTGGGAACAGGTGGGTGCCATGATTGTTATAAAAGTAGATTTCATGAAATGCTCAGTCATTCACAAACAAGGATGGGGCGAGGGTCACCACTTTGTCAACAAATGCCTGAGCAAATTGTTGAACAGTTTAAGAAAAACCTTTTCAACCAGCTATTGCAAGGAATTTCCCTGTGGAACACCACAATCCAAACTTCTAGAGAAGGCCTTGCTGGCCCTGACGGCACACCACTGGTATTGTTTAAAGTTAAAGTACCACTGATAGTCACACACACACTAGGTGTGGTGAAATTACTCTCTGCGTTTGACCCATCCCCTTGTCCCACCCCCTGGGAGGTGAGGGGAGCAGTGAGCAGTAGCGGTGGCTGCGCTCGGGAATAATTTTGGTGATTAGGGTTGTACAGTATACCGGTACTAGTATAGTATTGCTGTACTAATGAATCAAAAATGGTACTATAATCTGTTTGAAAAGTACCGGTTCCCGGGCATGACAGCGCGTCGTCACGTCATGACATTGATGGTTATACAAGCAGAGGAGCATGTTCGTCAGCGCACACACACGGAGTACTTACAAGGAGACAATGTGTGTAGACAGAAAGGGGAGAACGGATGCATTTTGACCTAAAAACAGACGATAAAGGTGAAGCTATACCACTGAAACGCCCTCAGGGAGAGGTGTTTTAAGACATGGCTAGCTAGCTAGCAGCGAACATCCATCCGCAGTCGGCAATGTTTTAGCTTTCTCTAAATCACTAATCCTCGCCTCCATGGTGACAAATAAAGTGAGTTTCGTACAAGTATCATCCCTGCAGGACGAGGAATAGCTAAACATGCTTCACTACACACCGTAGGAGGATACAACAGTTCACCGACGTCACCGCTAACAAAAGCTAGCGCGCCTGAATGTAAATAAATGCCATCGGTGGTTTTACACCTAACATCCACTGTAATGATATCAAGTACAATAGCGTATCTAGTCGATAATACTATGATTACAACAATATTTTTATAATCACAAAGTCTTTTTTTCTTTAAAAAAAAATAATTTGGTAGAAAATGGATGGATGGATGTTTATAAACCCAGGACATACGTCGCTGGACACATGAGGACTTTGAATATGACCAATGTATGATCCTGTAACTACTTGGTATCGGATCCATACCTAAATTTGTGGTATCTTTCCAAAACTAATGTAAAGTATCCAAACAGGCGAATAAGTGCCTACATTTTCACAATTTACATTTTAACAGAAGTGTAGATAAAACACGTTAAGCCGGAAAATAAGCAGATATTAACAGTAGATGAACAAGTGGATTAATAATACATTTTTACAGCTTGTCCCTCATAATTTTGACAAAATAATAGAATGAGAAATGATACAATATGTTTCTGCATACATCAGCATACACATTAGGAGTCGTCGTTTGTTTACTTACTACTAAAAGACAAGTTGTCTAACATGTTCACTATTATTTAAGGACAAAATTGTTCTTCGATTGCAATAGAAACATATGTTTAATGTACTGTAAGATTTTTTGTTCAAATAAAGCCAATAATGCCATTTTTTGTGGTCCCCTTTATTTACAAAAGTATCAAAAGGTATCGAAATATATTTTGGTATGAGTACCAAAATATTGGTATCGGGACAACCCTAGATGAGTTTCATCATTTCTGACATGTCACAATATTGGAAAACCGGGTAAAAAAACCCACCAAAGCATCAAATCATCAGATTCATACAGTTTTGTATGTCCTCTGCCGATGGGGTTTTTTCCAGTCACTGTGACGTCACATATTTATTTGGACATTAAGTAAAGCTCTCAGCCAGTGGGGGAGGAGCTGTGTATGAGAAGAAAACACAACATAAGGTAAGAAAGTATTTTTATCTAATTTTAGCATGCGTATAACACTGACGTGCGACTTGAATGCTGCTCAAATGAGCTTTATTATGCAGAGTCTCAATCGATCAGGGAGTGGTCAGGTGTACCTTATCCAGACTTGGGCAAATTAAGGCCCGGAGGCCGCATGCGGCCCGTTAAGCTTTTCAATCTGGCCCACCGGACCTCCCCTAATAATTTTTTTTAGATTTTTAAGATGGAAACTGTAGCTGCCATTATGATGTGCAGTGATGTTTTCAAATGACCGTAAGTCTTGATATACAAAGTATTTCAATGATTGTAATCTGCGCTTTTGCATAATATACTAGTTACTTTGGTCATCTAAGACTTAGATGGGGAGAATATTACCGAAAATTTCCGGGAAAACTGGGAATTTGGGGAAAGGGAAAACATGTTTTGCGTTTTGATATATCGGAAGAGTAGTGTGGGTGGAAGGTCGGAATTGGGTTTAAAAAATGCGAAATATTTTGAATAACTATGAATATGTCCATTCATTTTAATGCAAACTTCCTGGTAATTTACTGGAAACAAAAGTATCAGAATATGGTATCATTTGATTTTACATGAATCGGTACTGACGGAATTTGGTTGTATGAACAGTATTATCAGTGGTCCCCAACCACCGGACCGATTGGTACAACCGCACAAGAAATTTAATTTTTTAATTTTGTATTTTAATTTTTTTTAAATTAAATCAACGTAAAAAACACAATATATACATTGTATATCAATATAGATCAGGGGTCACCAACCTTTTTGAAACCAAGGGCTACTTCTTGGGTACTGATTAATGCGAAGGGCTACCAGTTAGATACACACTTAAATAAATTGCCAGAAGTAGCCAATTTGCTCAATTTACCTTTAACTCTGTTATTATTAATAATTAATGATATTTATCGTTGTGGAAACACTGATCATCTTAATGATTTCTCACAATAAATATATATAGAAACAGATAGATATCAATATGCAACACTTTATTTTTATATTTTCTCTAAGTGCACATTTTTCAAATTGAACATTTTCAAATGATCACTTCTAAGGCAGTCTTGTGAAATCACAATATCCCATTTTAACTAGCTAGCCACTAACATTTTTTTAACAAATCATGAATTACTTTGCACCATGTTTGTACAAATAATAACTCATGTAAAATACAAAAGTAAACTCTCAAATTTTTAAATCATGTCACACTTTGAACTGGACACCAAATCTGTTATCTGTTTCTTTGTCAGTTAGTGGGAAGCCTGGCATTGCATGCTGTTAACTAGTGTGTTGTACTCTGGTGTGTAACTTGACACTGCAACTCTGAGTGAGTCTTGCAGATGTGCATCAGTGAGGCGTGTTCTGTGTTTGTTCTTGATGAAGTTCATGTCAGAAAAGGCTGATTCACAAAGATAAGATTTTTCCTCATTGTTTGCGGAACCTTCTTAATCTTTTGGACATATTTTCACAGCAATCTGGCCTTAAGCTTAATTATGATAAATGTAAAATGTTAAGGATCGGAAATCTAAAGGGAACGTCCTTTCGAATGGAATGCAAAGTGCCTGTTTTGTGGACAGATGGACCAGTTAACATACTTGGTGTTGTTGTCCCAGAAAATCTGGAAGATCTAGGCTCAGTAAATTATGATAATCGACTAAGAAAGCTGGACAAAATTATGCAATTATGGAAAGGGAAATCCCTAAACTTGTATGGTAAAATGTCTATTGCCAACTCGTTAATTATTCCTCAATTTATTTATTTGTTTTTGTCATTACCAGCTCCATCACAAAACTTTTTTAAGATTTATGAGCGGAGGGTCTTCGATTTTGTCTGGAACGGCAAACCAGAAAAGATTAAAAGAAAGGTTTTGTACAAAGAGTATGAATATGGGGGCCTGAAACTTCTCAACCTTGAAGCTATGTGTCTGTTTTTAAAAGCATCAATTGTTCCAAAGATGTATTTAAACATTGAGTGGTACACAAATGTCCTGTTGGACAAAAAACATGTACTGTATCAAAAGAAATTGTATCCTTTTTTACAAGTGATCCCCTCCCAGAGAGTCTGCTGGGAAACATGGTGGGGTTCATAAAGGAAACAATCCACTCATAGTGGTGTTTTCAATTTTATGTGCCAGAAAAAAGAGACGATATTTTGCAGCAGTTAATATGGATGAACTCTAATATTGTAATAGATGGAAAGCCTTTCTTTTGGAAAAATGTGTTTGAAAGAGGAATCATTTTTGTCAATGATATTATCAATGAGAATGGTAAAATTATGAAGTATGATGAATTTAGAACTATGTATGGTGATGCTTGCTCAAGCTTTTCATTTTATCAACTAACTGGAGTAATTGGGAAAATATGGAAACAAATAATTAATTATGGAACTACTAAATTATTAGTTTGTAAACCTCTAATAAGAAATTCTAGTTGGCAAAAAGGAACTAAAATAAATAGAAAAATATATAATTTTTATTTAATAAAGAAATCTTTGAAGGCTGCCTCATACAACACAAATGGAAAATGGGAGGACTTTTTTGACTGCCCGTTGCCATGGGATGCCATATTCAAACTAATCTATAAAACCACTATCGATGTGCAAAATCGTTATTTTCAAATTAAAATTATTTATAACTTCTTACCCACAGGGAAAATGTTAAAATTATGGAATATGACAGAGTCAGATGATTGCCGATTTTGTTGTCAGGAGCCTGAATCCACCCTGCATTTGTTTTGGTATTGTCATATTGTTTCTTTGTTTTGGGTGGAAGTTGAAAAAATGTGTTTAAGGATTGGTTTGTTTATGAAGCTTAATGTGGTTTCTTTTATTTTAGGAGAGTTCATTGACAATCATGATTTAGTCAATTTAATTATAGTACTCGGTAAAATGTTTATTTTTAAGGCCAAAAACAGATATTCACTTAGTATTACTTTCTTTAAAACATTTATTCAGTATTTTCTAACTTTAGAAAGTTACATGGTTGAAAACGATAATGATGCCAAAAAACATTAAAAAAAAGAGAAGTCCTCAAAGGCTTATTTTGAAAGTATAATTATGTTTTTAGATTATATGACATCTGTTGTTGTGTTCCCTAATTTGAGTGACCTGGACATAATCTGGACTGTACATAAATGCTTATTTTGAAAATGTAATTTTGTTTATAAATTATATGCAATCTGTTGTGTTCCCTAATTTTTTTCTGTGTACATGAATGAAGGTGTGTGTTGCTGAGTCCGACTTGGACATTATCTGGACTGGGCCTGGTTTAAAAAACCCTTTAAACAAATCTAATTTCATTGACAACCTGGTCTGTTGAAGATAAGGCCCTTTTTAAAAAAATAAAATAAAATAAGATAAATAAATAAAAAACATTTTCTTGGATAAAAAAGAAAGTAAAACAATATAAAAATAATTACATAAAAAATAGTAATTAATGAAAATGTTAGTGGACCAGCAGCCTATACAATCATGTGTGCTTCAGGGACTGTGTCCCTTGCAGATGTGTTGTCTATGTTGTGGGAACCAGAATATTGGTAGCAGAAAGAAATAACCCCTTTTGTGTGAGTGGGTGTGGATGAGTGTGCATGGGGGAGGTTGTTTGGGTTGATGCACTGATTGAAAGTGTATCTTGTGTTTTTTCTATGTAGATTAAATTTTTAAAAAAAAAATAAAAAAATAAAATAAATAAATAAATAAATAAATACATTTTTTTTTTTTTTTTTAGAACAGGCCCGCGGCGACTCATCTGGTCCTTACGGTCGACCTGGTGCCTGCGGGCACCGCGTTGGTGACCCCTGATATAGATCAATACAGTCTGCAGGGATACAGTCCGTAAGCACACATGATTGTATTTCTTTATGAAAAAAAAAATATATATATATATATATAAAAAAAAAAATAGAATAAAAAGTTTCATTTTCAATCTCTAAAATCGAACAGCTTGAAGATAGAAAATAGGTCTATAAAACATTACACCAAAGCACATCCAATACATATTATCCAGCCCAGTGTTTCTTAACCATAGGGCCTAGGCTCATTGTTGGGCTGCGAGCACCCCCGAGAGGGCCACCAAAAATAGATGTTCATATTAGCATTAGTCTCACTTGTAATACACTTTTCAACCTCTTGTGGCATTAATGGGGGGCGGCGTGGCCAAGTTGGTAGAGTGGCCATGCCAGCAATCGGAGGGCTGCTGGTTACTGGGGTTCAATCCCCACCTTCTACCATCCTAGTCACGTCCGTTGTGTCCTTGGGCAAGACACTTCACCCTTGCTCCTGATGGCTGCTGGTTAGCACCTTGCATGGCAGCTCCCGCCATCAGTGTGTGAATGTGTGTGTGAATGGGTGAATGTGGAAATACTGTCAAAGCGCTTTGAGTACCTTGAAGGTAGAAAAGCGCTATACAAGTATAACCCATTTATCATTTATTAATGACAATATCAAATAAACAGAAGAAATCTGAAGCTAAAGTCATTGAGAAGTTTCTTAAGAGCAAAAATTAAGACTAAAGTGGCGACACAGTATTTTCATTTACACTTTAATTTTATTGACAGTTATTAACTTAGTTTATATATTTTACCACACCATAATTGTATGTAAGTGTATTTTTGTCCGTTTTTATGAGTCCCTTCTTATGCAGTACATTTGGTTTGCACTTATTTGTCTAATTAGCCAGACCTAAGCCTAAGGCTTAAGTGCTAAACAAAAAATAATATTTGTGATTAACACATGCTTTCATACTGATTGTCAATGTTGTAAACTGTAAGTAGGTTAGGTATAGTCATTGAATATGATTAAAATCTAGAGAAATATTACGAATTCAGTGTTAATATTTGAGCGGGCCCGGGCCCTTTTGTAGGGGAAAAATTGTTCCCCAGGGTCAAAAAGGTTAAGAACCCCTGCTCTAGACCACAAGGAAGTGCATTTAAAAACATATATTTTTGGGTTTATGTCATTGCAGCTTTTTTGCTTTGCAGCGTGTTTCCGATGCATGTGTTTCATAGTTTTTGTGTGGTTTTCTGTGTTTGGAGCTATTTGGACTTTTTGCTTATTTTGGCCATAGTACTTTCAGAAAAATCATTGCTAAACAAAACAAAAAAAGAGGAACACATAACGTTAATGACATGAGTATGACTAATAGTGATTTTCTACATAAAAGCTCCTTTCACAATCATCCCTTTTGCTCTTCCAATTATGTTGCGGTTGGTCATATTAAAAGCCATGCAGTTGTTTGCTCCTGTTACGTACAACAGTGAAGAGTCTGGTTACCATGGAGACACTCATTTGGTTTGTTCTGGCACACACGAGCGAATGCAACGCATACTTCATCAACAGAGATACAGGTTACACTGAGGGTGCCAGTATAAAAAACTTTAACATTGTTAGAAATATACGCCACACTGTGAATCCACACCAAACAAGAATGACAAACACATTTCGGGAGAACATCCGCACCGTAACACAACATAAACACAACAGAACAAATACCCAGAATCCTTTGCAGCACTAACTCTTCCGGGACGCTACAAAATACACCCCCGCTACCACCAAACCCCCCCACACATACACACACACCTTGTAGCGTCCCGGAAGAGTTAGTGCTGCAAAGGGTTCTAGTATGGTGTGGATTCACAGTGTGGCGTATATTTCTAACAGTGTTAAAGTTTTTTATTCGGCTACCCTCAGTGTAACCTGTATCGCTGTTGATGAAGTATGCATTGCATTCTAATGTGTGTGCGTGCAGAAGCCGCACATGTTATATGACTGGGCCAGCGCTGGCTGGCTGGGGTTTGGAAGACTCCCGGGAGGATCGGCGGGCCAGCTCTAGTGTTAATTTGATATTGCCTCAAGGGCCAAGTGAAATTACATGGAGGGCCAAATTTGGCCCGTGAGCCACAGTTTGGCATGCAAGCTGTAGAATAAAGGTATTTTTCTGCAGAACTGTTTGCATCGTCACTTTATTAAAGGTGGGTGATCTTAACAATTCAGAAAAAATCTGTAAAATAATGGTATTTTTCTGTGGAACTGCCAGCATTGTCACTTTATTAAAGGTGTTTGATCGTAATAAATTGGAAAAACTCTGTAGAATAAAGGTATTTTTCTGCAGAACTGTTTGCATCGTCACTTTGTGGTTGATCTTAATAATTTAGTAAAAATCTGTAAAATTACGATATTTTTCCGCAAAACGTTTCATGAAAATTTCTGTAAATATGTTTTTCATCATTAATTGGTTTACAATGTTTTACTTTAATTTCATGGTTTTCGTTTGGCAGCCAGTAGAAGACCGTTACAGATTTTTTTTTTACAGTGTAGGACATGGATGGATGGATGGATGTCTGACGCTTTGAGTGCTGCAAAAACGCCGCCACCTTGTGGACAACAAGAGGAAATCTGGGTAATGACCATAAATTGCACATGGAATTGTACACAGCGCAGCATTTTTAAATACAACCAAATCCAAACAACCTTTCCCATTTGTGGCGCAAGTAAAATGAACACAAAAAGTCAACACACATGGTCACACATAACACAACCTGCTCACTAAACTTTGTGTATTGTATAAAAACAATGTCAACACCACACATAATTCAAAATTACACTAATTTGAATCCACTAAAATACATGATGGGAAAAATACAAAACACTCTCTCCACATGTATCCATGTTTGGTGCATTTTAGCTGCTTAATATTTCTGACTAATTACAACATTTTAAAGAGGTCGTAACGGAAGTAAGCAAAGTAGGAGTCAGGCTTTCACATACGCTTAATATCTAATTATATATATATCCTATATATTAATATAATATGTACACATATAAATGTGTATATATAGGCCAGGGTTGTCAAACTCAAATACAGAGTGGGCCAAAATTTAAAACTGAACAAAGCCGCGGGCCAAGGTTGAACAAATTAACCTTTTAATAGGGACCCAAACAAGTTTTGCATTGAATATTGAACAAGCAAGGCTTATATAACTTAATAATGACATGCAAAATCAAGTTTCAAATAATAATAATAATAATTTAAAAATATCAATGGCATATCAAATACAATTAAACTAAAAATTGAATGCCTCTTTTCTATTTGCAGCCTTCTGAGGTAAATATCAACATTAACTTTTTCCACAGGCTAATACATTTGAAAATAAAATAACAATAAATAAACCAACCATTCAGGACTTTAAACTGCTCAGTATGCAACACTCTGATCTAATCTGATGTGCCCAAGCCAG
This sequence comes from Entelurus aequoreus, assembly GCF_033978785.1. Taxonomy (NCBI): domain Eukaryota; kingdom Metazoa; phylum Chordata; class Actinopteri; order Syngnathiformes; family Syngnathidae; genus Entelurus; species Entelurus aequoreus. The sequence continues at coordinate 24,080,922 of NC_084744.1, read as the reverse complement.
ATACCTGGCATCTTTTCTTGGATGCTAGTTCATTAATGTCGGGGCTCAGGCTTTGAGCCGAGGCAACCTTCATTATCGAATGAAGGTGTTCATCAGTCATTATATCTCCTAGTCCACCCGGACCACAAGCTTGGGGGCGTGCCTTAAAGGCACTGCCTTTAACGTCCTCTACGAGCTGTCGTCACGTCCGCTTTTCATCCATTGTAAAAATGTGCCCGCCCAGTCACAAGATATGTGCGGCTTCTGTACACAGACGTGAATGCAACGCGTACTTGATCAACAGCGATACAGGTTACACTGAGGGTAGCCGTATAAACAACTTTAAAACTGTTAGAAATATGCGCCACACTGTGAATCCACACCAAACAAGAATGACAAGCACATTTCGGGAGAACATCCGCACCGTAACACAACACAAACACTACAGAACAAATACCCAGAATCCCATGCAGCCCTAACTCTTCCGGGCTGCAATATACACCCCTGCTACCACAACATCCCGACAAGTATGGCCCGCGGGCCAGAGTTTGACACCCATGATATAGGCTACACAAATACATATATATGTGTGTATATACAACACGGCGAAACAAGGGTTAGTACTCCGGCTTCCTCCCACTTCCAAAGACATGCAACTGGGGAGATTAATTGGCAACACTATATCGGCCCTAGTGTGTGAATGGGAGTGTGAATGTTGTCTGTCTATCTGTGATGTACCTCGTCAGAGCTCACACTGCTGATTGCAGAAACAGTGTCACCATTTCTCAGCATGATT